>NC_088128.1:203000-243513 GCF_036370855.1 Dromaius novaehollandiae | reverse complement strand
CGGGGGAGGGATTGGGGGTCCCGGGGGGCAGATTTGGGGTCCCAGGGGGGGGTTGGGGGTCCCGGGGGGGATTTGGGGGGGATTTAGGGGTCCCGGGGGGGTATTGGGATCCGGAGGGGGGATTTGGGGGGTCCTGGGGGGGGATTTAGGGGCCCCAGGGGGGGTATCAGGGTCCTGGGGGGGGATTTGGGGTCTCTGGGGGGGGGGTTGGGGTCAGGGGGGGGAAATGGGGTCCCGGGGGGGGATTTGGGGTGTCTGGGGGGGGGAATTGGGGGGTCCCCGGTGGGTCTCAGGGTCTGGGGGGGTCTTGGGGTGCCTGGGGGGCATTTGGGGGGGGTCCCGGCTGTTATTTGCCCCCCCCGGGGCAGTTAACCCCCCCCCCCCCCCAGCGGGTGCTGCTGCCCCAGGGCTTCCCCGAGAGCGTCAGCCCCGACTACCTGGAGTACCAGTGCTGGGACGCCGTGCAGGTGAACTGGGAGCACTGGGAGCACTGGGAGGGGGCTGGGAGCACTGGGAGGGGGCTGGGAGGGGGCTGGGAGGGGATTGGAAGCCCTGGGAGGGGGCTGGGAGCACTGGGAGGGGGCTGGGAAGGGGCTGGGAGCACTGGGAGGGGGCTGGGACGGCGCTGGGACGGCGTGCAGGTGAACTGGGAGCACTGGGAGGGGGCTGGGAGCACTGGGAGGGGGCTGGGATGGCGTGCAGGGGCACTGGGAGGGGACTGGGAGGCACTGGGAGGAGATTGGGAGGGGACTGGGACGCCGTGCAGGTGCACTGGGAGCACTGGGAGCACTGGGAGGGGGCTGGGAGGGGACTGGGAGGGGATTGGAAGCCCTGGGAGCAGACTGGGAGCACTGGGAGGCACTGGGAGGGGGCTGGGAGGGGGCTGGGAGCACTGGGAGGGGGCTGGGATGGCGTGCAGGGGCACTGGGAGGGGACTGGGAGGCACTGGGAGGGGGCTGGGACGGCGTGCAGGGGCACTGGGAGGGGACTGGGAGGCACTGGGAGGAGATTGGGAGGGGACTGGGACGCCGTGCAGGTGAACTGGGAGCACTGGGAGCACTGGGAGGGGGCTGGGAGGGGGCTGGGAGCACTGGGAAGGGGCTGGGAGGGGACTGGGGAGCACTGGGAGGGGACTGGGAGCACTGGGAGGGGGCTGGGAGCACTGGGAGGGGGCTGGGACGGCGTGCAGGGGCACTGGGAGGGGACTGGGAGGCACTGGGAGGGGGCTGGGAGGGGGCTGGGAGCACTGGGAGGGGGCTGGGATGGCATGCAGAGGCACTGGGAGGGGACTGGGAGGCACTGGGAGGGGATTGGAAGGGGACTGGGATGCCGTGCAGGTGAACTGGGAGCACTGGGAGCACTGGGAGGGGGCTGGGAGGGGATTGGAAGCCCTGGGAGGGGAGTGGGAGCACTGGGAGGGGGCTGGGATGGCGTGCAGGGGCACTGGGAGGGGACTGGGAGGCACTGGGAGGAGATTGGGAAGGGACTGGGATGCCGTGCAGGTGAACTGGGAGCACTGGGAGGGGGCTGGGAGCACTGGGAGGGAACTGGGATGCCATGCAGGTGGACTGGGAGCACTGGGAGGCACTGGGAAGGGACTGGGAGGGGGCTGGGAGCACTGGGAGGGGGCTGGGATGGCGTGTAGGTGAACTGGGAGCACTGGGAGGGGATTGGGAGGGGCCTGGGAGCACTGGGAGGGGACTGGGAGGGGACTGGGATGGTCTGCAAGTGAACTGGGAGCACTGGGAGGGCGCTAGGAGGGGGCTGGGACGCTGTGCAGGTGAACTGGGGGGACTGGGAGGGGACTGGGGTGGCATGCAGGGGGACTGGGAGCACTGGGAGGGGACTGGGGTGGCATGCAGGGGGACTGGGAGCACTGGGAGAGCGCTGGGAGAGGGCCGGGATGCTCTGCAGCTGAACTGGGAGTACTGGGAGGGGACTGGGATGGACTGGGAGACACTGGGAAAATACTGGGGGAGACTGTGACACCCTGTACATGCCTTGGGAACAGTGGTTACCAATCTGTACTGGTCTGTGCTGGTGTATACTGGTCTGTAGTGGTGTATACTGGTCTATACTGGTCTGTACTGGTGCGGGCACTGGGCTTCTTGTGGGCAGCGTGGGGGTGGGGGTTACCGGTCCGTGCTGCGTTGTGCTGGTCCGTACTGGTCCATACTGGTGTGGGGTGGTTTGTACTGGTGCATACTGGTTTATACTGGTCCGTACTGGGGCAGGCGCTGTGCTCGTCGCTGCTGGGGGCCCTGGCGGCCCGGGCGGCCCTGGCGGCGCTGGGGTGGGTGACAGCGCGGCCACCGTCACCGGGGCCACCGTCACCTGGCTGCTGCGCGGTGAGTCACCCCCCGGCCCCCAAATCCCCCGAATTCACCCCAAAATCGTACCCCCGGGGCCAAAATCCCCCGAATTCACCCCAAAATCATCCCCCCGGGGCCAAAATCCCCCGAATTCACCCCAAAATCATCCCCCCGGGGCCAAAATCCCCTGAATTCACCCCAAAATCATCCCCCCGGCCCCAAAATCCCCTGAATTCACCCCAAAATCATCCCCCGGCCCCAAAATCCCCTGAATTCACCCAAAAATCATCCCCCCGGGGCCAAAATTCTCCAAATTCACCCCAAAATCATTCTCGCAGGGCTAAAATGCTCCAAATTCACCCCAAAATCATCCCCCCGGGGCCAAAATCCTCCAAATTCACCCCAAAGTCATTCCTCTGGACCCTAAATCCCCTAAATTCACCCTAAAATCATTCCCTGGACCTAAAATTCTCCCCAAAATCATCCCCCCGGGGCCAAAATGCCCTAAATTAACCCTAAAATCATTCCCTGGACCTAAAACTCTCTGAATTCACCCCAAAATCATCCCCCCGGGGCCAAAATTCTCCAAATTCACCCCAAAATCATCCCCTGGACCCCAAATCCCCCAGATTCATCCCAAAATCACCCCCCTAGAACCAAAATTCCTTAAAAATTCACCCCAAAATCATTTTCTCAGACCCAAAATCCCCCAAATTCACCCCAAAATCATTTCCTGAGACCCAAAATCCCCGAGTTTATCTCAAAATCATCCCCCCCGGAGCCAAAATGCCCTGAATTCACCCCAGAATCACCCCCCCTGGGGCCAAAATTGTCCAAATTCACCCCAAAATCATCCCTCTGGGCCCCAAATCCCCCAAATTCACCCCAAAATTGTTCGTCCTGGAGCCAAAATGCCCTAGATTCACCCCAAAATCATTCCCATGGCTCCCGAATCCCCTAAATTCACCCCAAAATCACCCCCAGACCCAAAATCTACTAGATTCACCCCAAAATTCCCCCCCCAGACTCCAAATCCCCCCAATTCTCCCCAAAATCACCCCCCAGAGCCAAAATTGCCCAGATTCACCCCAAAATCATCGCCTGGAGTCAAAATCCCCCAGATTCACTTGCTGATCCCCATCACAGGACCCAAAATCGCTTGGATTCACCCCAAATTCTTCTTCTGGATCCAAAATCCCTGAAATTCAACCCAAAATCACCCCCAAGACCCCAAATCCACCAGATTCACCCCCCAATCGTTCCCTTGGAGCCAAAATCCCTGAAATTCACCCCAAAATCACTCATCTGGAGCCAAAATCCCTGATATTCACCCCAAAATTATCCCCCCAGAACTAAAATCCCCCAAATTCACCCCAAAATCATTCCTCAGCACTTAAAATCCCCCAAATTCACCTCAAAATCCTCCCTCTGGGTGCCCAAAATCCCCTGAATTCTCCCCAAAAATCTCCCCCGGGACCCAAAATCCCTTGGATTCACCCCAAATCCTTGCCTGCGCATCCAAAATCCCCTGAATTCACCCTAAAATCTCTCCAAGACCCAAAACCCCGCAGATTCACCCCAAATCTTCGTCTCGGGCCCAAAATCCCTGTGATTCACCCCAGACTCCCCCGATTGACCCCAAAATCCCTGTGATTCACCCCAAAATGCCTCCGGGACCCAAAACCCTCCTAATTCACCCCAAAACCGCCCCGATTGACCCCGCCCCCCACCCCCCACCCATGGGTGCCGCAGACGGGCTGGGCATGGTGGCGCGCATCGCCTTCGCCTGGCTGCAGGGGTGAGCACCGCACTGGGAGCACTGGGAGGCACTGGGAGGGGACTGGGAGCACTGGGAGGGCACTGGGGGGGCACTGGGAGGGGCTAGAGAAGGACTGGGAGGGGCCTGGGGGGCACTGGGGACCACTGGGAGGCCCTGGAGGGGCACTGGGATGGGACTGGGAGGGACTGGGGAGCACTGGGAGGGCACTGGGAGGCACTAGGAGGGACTGGGGAGCACTGGGAGGAGACTGGGAGTCACTGGGGGGCACTGGGAGGGGCTTGAGAAGCACTGGGAGGAGACTGGGAGCCACTGGGGGCACTGGGAGGGGAGTAGGAAGCAAATGGGAGGTACTGGGAAGGACTGGGAGGCTGCTGGGCGTTACTGGGAGGCACTGGGAGGTAACTGGGAGCAGTGGGGGGTAACTGGTGGGTACTGGGAGGGGAGCTGGGGGGTTACTGGGAGGAACTGGGGTTTATTAGGAGGAACTGGGGGGTACTGGGATGGAAGTGAGAGGTTGCTGGGGTTACTGGGAGGGACTGGGGGTTACTGGGAGGGACTGGGGGGCACTGGGGGGGGGTCAAAGGTCACTCTCGCCTCCCCCCCCCCCCCCCCAGGAGTGCCCTGGACTGCGAGGCCAAGCAATGGCGGTGAGTGCCCCGGCCCCGCCCCCTGGCTCCTGGCCCCGCCCCCTGGCTCCTAGCCCCGCCCCCAACACCTGACTGACTTCTGGCCCCACCCCCCAGCTCCTAGCCCCGCCCCCTGAGACCTGACTGGCTCCTGGCCCCGCCCCCTGGCTCCTAGCCCCACCCCTAACACCTGATTCTGCCCCCTAGCCCCTCCCCTGACTCTTGACCCCGCCCCTTGAGCCCTACATGGGCTCTTGGCCCCGCCCCCTGGCTCCTGGCCCCACCCCTCTCCCCTAGCCCCTCCCCTGGCTCCTGACCCTGCCCCTTGATCCCACCCCGTGGCTCCTAGCCCCTCCCCCTGGCTCCTGGCCCCACCCCTCTCCCCTAGCCCCTCCCCTGGCTCCTGACCCTGCCCCTTCATCCCGCCCCCTGGCTCCTGGTCCCACCCCCCGGCTTCTGGCACCGCCCCCTGACACCTGACTGACCCCTGGCCCCACCCCCTGAGACCTGACTGGCTCCTGGCCCCGCCCCCTGGCTCCTGGCCCCACCCCCTAACACCTGGTTCTGCCCCCTAGCCCTTCCCCCTGGCTCTTGACCCCGCCCCTTGAGCCCTACATGGGCTCTTGGCCCCGCCCCCTGGCTCCTGGCCCCACCCCTCTCCCCTAGCCCCTCCCCTGGCTCCTGACCCTGCCCCTTGATCCCGGCTCCTGGCCCCACCCCCTGGCTTCTGGCCCCACCCCCTGAGACCTGACTGACCCCTGGCCCCGCCCCCTGAGACCTGACTGGCTCCTGGCCCCGCCCCCTGGCTCCTGGCCCCGCCCCCTAACACCTGGTTCTGCCCCCTAGTCCCTCCCCCTGGCTCTTGACCCCGCCCCTTGATCCCTACATGGGCTCCTGGCCCCGCCCCCAGCTCCTGGCCCCGCCCCTCTCCCCTAGCCCCTCCCCTGGCTCCTGGCCCCGCCCCCCAGCTCCTGGCCCCGCCCCTTGAAACCTGACTCCACTTCCTGGTATTTATCCCCTGGCTCCTGGCCCCGCCCCCTGACCCTTAGCCCCACCCCCTGGCTGCTGGCCCCGCCCCCTGGCCCCGCCCCTGAGCTCCGCCCCCCCCCCAGGCTGATGGCGGACCTGCTTAACGACGCGGCGCTGCTGACGGAGCTCATGGCGCCCGCCTGGCCCGCCGCCGCCCCCGCCCTGCTCTGCCTCACCGGCGCCACCAAGGTGCGCCCCGCCCCCCCCCCCGACGTCATCGCCACCCCCGTGACGTCATCCCCCCCCCCCCCCGCGTGACGTCATCAGGGCGCCCGTGATGTCACCCGGCTGCCGCACTGGGGGCTGAGGGCTCCCTCGGGCGCCGCCAGGCCCCGTCGCCGCGGCGACACCGGGGGTGGGAGGGGCCCCGTTGCCGTGGTGATGTCTGGGACGGGAGGAGCCTTGTTGCCTCAGGGGTGGGAGGGCCCTGTTGCCATGGTGACCTCGGGGTGGGAGGGGCCTGTTGCCTTGGGGTGGGAGGGGCCCTGTTGCCATGGTGACCTCGGGGTGGGAGGGGCCTGTTGTCATGGTGACCTCGGGGTGGGAAAGGCCTTGTTGCCTCGGGGTGGGAGGGGCCCTGTTGCCATGGTGACCTCTGGGTGGGAGGGGCCTGTTGCCTTGGGGTGGGAGGGGCCCTGTTGCCATGGTGAGCTTGGGGTGGGAGGGGCCTGTTGCCATGGTGACCTCGGGGTGGGCGGGACCTGTTGCTGTGGCACCTTCGGGGCAGGAGGGGTCTCATCGCCTCAGGGGTGGGAGGGGCCCTGTCGCCATAGTGATTTCAGGGTGGGAGGGGCCTTGTTGCCTCAGGGGTGGGAGGAGCTTTGTCACTGTGGTGATGTCGGGGAGGGGAGGGGCCCTGTCGCCATGGTGACCTCGGGGTGGGAGGAGCCTCCTCACCTCAGGGCTGGGAGGGGCCCTGTCGCCATGGTGATACTGGGGCGGGAGGAGCCCTGTTGCCACGGCGACCTCGGGGGTGGGAGGGGCCCCGTCGCCGCGGCGCCCCCTGACCCCGCCCCCCGCGCCCCAGTGCATCGTGGGAGTGGCGGGCGGGGCCACGCGGGCGGCGGTGGCCGTGCACCAGGCCCGCTGCGACAACATGGCCGACGTCGCCGCCAAGGACGCCAGCCAGGTGGGCGCGGGGGTAACTGGGGGCACTGGGAGCACTGGGAGGGCACTGGGGGTAACTGGGAGGTGCTGGGGGGACACTGGGGGCACTGAGAGGGCACTGGGGGTAACTGGAAGAGCACTGGAAGCACTGGGAGGGCACTGGGGGTAACTGGGAGGTGCTGGGGGGGCACTGGGAGGCACTGGGGGGTAACTGGGAGGTGCTGGGGGTAACTGGAAGAGCACTGGGGGCACTGGGAGGGCACTGGGGGTAACTGGGAGGTGCTGGGGGGGCACTGGGAGGCACTGGGGGGTAACTGGGAGGCACTGGGAGCACTGGGGGGTAACTGGGAGGTGCTGGGAGGGCACTGGGGGTAACTGGGAGGGCACTGGAAGGTGCTGGGGGTAACTGGAAGAGCACTGGAAGCACTGGGAGGGCACTGGGGGTAACTGGGAGGCACTGGGGGGACACTGGGAGGCACTGGGGGGTAACTGGGAGGCACTGGGGGGTAACTGAGAGATGCTGGGAGGGTACAGGGGGCACTGGGAGGGCACTGGGGGTAACTGGGAGGGCACTGGGAGCACTGGGAGGGTACTGGAAGGTGCTGGGGATAACTGGAAGAGCACTGGGAGGGCACTGGGGGTAACTGGGAGGTGCTGGGGGGGCACTGGGAGGCACTGGGGGGTAACTGGGAGGCACTGGGGGGTAACTGAGAGATGCTGGGAGGGTACTGGGGGCACTGGGAGGGCACTGGGGGTAACTGGAAGAGCACTGGAAGCACTGGGAGGGCACTGGAAGGTGCTGGGGGTAACTGGAAGAGCACTGGAAGCACTGGGAGGGCACTGGGGGTAACTGGGAGGCGCTGGGGGGGCACTGGGAGGCACTGGGGGGTAACTGGGAGGCACTGGGAGCACAGGGGGGTAACAGAGATGCTGGGAGGGCACTGGGGGCACTGGGAGGGCACTGGGGGTAACTGGGAGGGCACTGGGAGCACTGGGAGGGCACTGGGGGTAACTGGGAGGTGCTGGGGGGGCACTGGGAGCACTGGGAGGGGCCTGAGAGGGCACTGGGAGATGCTAGGGGGCACGGGGAGGGCACCGGGGGTAAGTGGGAGGCACTGGGAGGGACTAGGGGGTAACTGGGAGGTCCTGGGAGGGCATTGGGAGGCACTGGGGGGGGTAACTGGGAGGCACTGGGAGCACTGGGGGGTAACTGGGAGGTGCTGGGGGGCACTGGGAGCACTGAGATGGCACTGGGGGTAAGTGAGAGGCACTGGGAGGGGACTGGGAGCACTGGGAGGTGCTGGGGGGTACTGGGAAGGCACTGGGGGGGTAACTGGGAGGCACTGGGAGCACTGGGGGTAACTGGGAGGTGCTGGGGGGCACTGGGAGCACTGAGATGGCACTGGGGGTAAGTGAGAGGCACTGGGAGGGGACTGGGAGCACTGGGAGGTGCTGGGGGGTACTGGGAAGGCACTGGGGGGGTAACTGGGAGCACTGGGAGGGTCCTGAGAGGGCACTGGGAGGGGACTGGGAGCACTGGGGTAACTGGGGAGCTAATTAGGAGCATGAAAAGGAACTGGGGGTTACTGGGGGCTAACTGGGAGCTACTGGGGGCTAACTGGGAGGAACTGGGGGGGGTGACTGGGGGTAACTGGGGGGGGGTAACTGGGAGGCACTGGGAGGTAACTGGTGCGGACTGGGCGCCGGCAGGAGACGCTGGTGAACGGCCTGGGGCTGCTGCTGGGGCTGCTGCTGCTGCCGCTGCTCGACGGCCGGCCCTGGTGAGCCCCGGGGCATGCTGGGAAGGGGGCGGGGCTTCACCCGGGGGCGGGGCTTCACCCGGGGGGCGGGGCTTCACCCGGGGGCGGGGCCTCACAGAAGGGGATCCAGCGCAGGCAGCCCCTGGGGCGGGGGGGGCTTGCGGCAAGGGGGCGGGGCCGCGTCCTGGGGGCGGGGCCAAGCCTTAAGGGGGCGGGGTCAAGCCTTAAGGGGGCGTGGCTATGCCTGAGGGGGTGGGGCTTGTGCTGGGGGTGGGGCTTCGCAGGGAAGGGGCGGGGCTTCACCTGAGAGAGGGGTTGGGATTGGGATGAGCCGCCCTTGGGGGGGGGGCTGGGAAAGGGGCGGGGCCTATCCCCTGTGGGTGGGGCTTCCTGGGAAGGGGAGGGGCTTCCTGGGAAGGGGTGGGGCTTGAGGGGGGCCTGAAGGGCCCTGGGGGCTCATGGGAGGGGGCGGGACCTCTCAGAGGGGGCAGGGCTTATCCTGGGGGTGGGGCTTCGTTGGAAGGGGTGGGGCTTCCTGGGGAGGGGAGGGGCCTGGACGGGCATCAGCCCCAGGGGATCGTGGGAAGGGGGGCGGGGTCAAACCGAGGGGCCCCAGGGGCTCGTGGGAAGGCGGTGAGGTGCCCCGGGGACTGCTGGGAATGGGGGGGGGCGGGGCCAGGCCCCAGGGGCTGCTGGGAAGGGGGTGAAGGCAGCTCCTGGGGGTTCCTGGGGGCTCTTGGTGGCCCTTGGGGGCTCTTGGGGACTCGTGGTGGCTCTTGCTGGCCCTTGGGGGCTCTTGGCCACTCGTGGTGGCCCTTGGTGGCTCTTGGTGGCTCTTGGTGGCCCTTGGGGGCTCTTGGGGACTCGTGGTGGCTCTTGGTGGCTCTTGGTGGCCCTTGGGGGCTCTTGGCCACTCGTGGGGGCTCCTGGGGGCTCCTGGGAGCTTGTGGTGGCTCTTGGCCGCTCTTGGTGGCTCTTGGTCACTCGTGGTGGCTCGTGGTGGCTCTTGGTGGCCCTTGGGGGCTCTTGGCCACTCGTGGGGGCTCCTGGGAGCTTGTGGTGGCTCTTGGTGGCTCCTGGTGGCTCCTGGCCACTCGTGGGGGCTCTTGGTGGCTTGTGGTGGCTCTTGGCCACTCTTGGTGGCTCTTGGTCACTCGTGGTGGCTTGTGGTGGCTCTTGGTGGCTTGTGGTGGCTCTTGGCTGCTCTTGGTGGCTCTTGGTCACTCGTGGTGGCTCTTGGTGGCCCTTGGGGGCTCTTGGCCACTCGTGGTGGCTCTTGGTCACTCGTGGTGGCTCTTGGTGGCTCTTGGTGGCTCCTGGTATCTCCTGGCCACTCGTGGTGGCTCCTGGGGGCTCCTGGGAGCTCTTGGTGGCTCCTGGTGACTCTTGGTGGCTCCTGGTGGCTCTTGGCCACTCGTGGTGGCTCGTAGCTGCTCCTGGTGGCTTATGGCTGCTCATGGCCCCTCGTGACGGGTCACGGCTGATCCTGGTGTTTTCTGGGGGCTCCTGGGGGCTTGTGGTGACTCGTGGTCACTCATGGTCACTCCTGGGGGCTCCTGGGGGTTCATGGTGGCTCGTGGCAGCTCATGGTCACTTACGGTGGCTCCTGGGGGCTCCTGGGGGCTCATGGGTGTTCATGGTCACTCGTGGTGGCTCATGGTCGCTCATGGTGGCTCCTGGTTTCTCTTGGTGGTTCTTGGCTGCTCCTGGTGACTCCTGATGACTCCTGGTGGCTTGTGGCAACTCGTGATGGCTCCCGATGACTCCGGGTGACTCTTGGTGGCTTCCGGTGACTTGTGGTGGCTCCTGGTTTCTCCCGGTGGCTCCTGGTGACTCCTGGCAACTCGTGGTGGTTCCTCGTTTCTGCTGGCGCCTCACGGCTGTTCCTGGTCTCTCCCGGTGACTCGTGGTGGCTCCTGGTGACTCGTGGTGGCTCCTGGTGGCTCCTGGTGACTCCCATTGGCTCCTGGTGACTCCCATTGGCTCCCGTTGGCTCCTGTTGGCTCCTGGTGACTCCCAATGGCCCCCATTGGCTCCTGGTGACTCCCATTGACTCCCGTTGGCTCCCGATGGCTCCTGGTGCCTCCTGATGACTCCCATTGGCTCGTGGTGGCTCCCATTGGCTCGTGGTGGCTCCCATTGGCTCCTGGTGACTCCTCGTGGCTCCCATTGGCTCATGGTGATTCCCATTGGCTCCTGGTGGCTCCTGGTGGCTCCCATTGGCTCCTGGTGACTCCCATTGGCTCCCGTTGGCTCCTGTTGGCTCCTGGTGCCTCCTGGTGACTCCCATTGGCTCCTGGTGACTCCCGTTGGCTCGTGGTGGCTCCTATTGGCTCCTGGTGCCTCCTGGTGATTCCTATTGGCTCCCATTGGCTCCTGGTGACTCCCATTGGCTCATGGTGATTCCTGGTGCCTCCCATTGGCTCGTGGTGGCTCCCATTGGCTCCTGGTGGCTCCCATTGGCTCCTGATGACTCCCATTGCCTCTTGGTGGCTCCCATTGGCTCGTGGTGGTTCCTGGTGACTCCCATTGGCTCCTGGTGGCTCCCATTGGCTCGTGGTGATTCCTGGTGCCTCCCATTGGCTCGTGGTGGCTCCCATTGGCTCCTGGTGGCTCCCATTGGCTCCTGGTGACTCCCATTGGCTCGTGGTGGCTCCCATTGGCTCGTGGTGGTTCCTGGTGGCTCCCATTGGCTTCTGGTGACTCCCGTTGGCTCCCATTGGCTCCCGGTGACTCCCATTGGCTCGTGGTGCCTCCTGGTGACTCCCATTGGCTCGTGGTGGTTCCTGGTGGCTCCCATTGGCTCCTGGTGACTCCCATTGGCTCCTGGTGGCCCCCATTGGCTCCTGGTGACTCCCATTGGCTCCTGGTGACTCCCATTGGCTCGTGGTGCCTCCCGGTGGCTCCCATTGGCTCCTGGTGCCCCCCCGACACGAACAGGGCGACGGGGGCGGTGGCGGCGGCGCTGGCGGGCGCCCACCTGGGCGCCAACATGGCGGCGGTGGGGGCCCTGCGCCCCGAGACCCTCAACCGGCCCCGGCTGCGGCTGGCGCTGGCCGCGGCGTTGCGGGGGCCGCCGGGGCCCCTGCCCGGGCCCGAGCACCTGGCCGCCCGCGAGCCCCTGCTGCCCGGTGAGGCCACACGCGTGACGGCGCGTGACGTGGCGTGTCACCGCGTGGCATCGCGCGTCGGCCCTTGTAGGACCTCCCCGGGGCGTCTCGGCCTCCTTCTCCCATGTTCTCCCCCGTTATCGCCCCCTTTTTTAGCTCCTTGTCGTGTTTTATGGCGTGTTATGGCGTGTTACGGTATGTTATGACATGCTTTAGGATGTTATAGCATGTTATAGCGTGTTATAGCGTGTTATCACGTGTTGGCCCTTGTAGGACCTCCCTGGTGCTTCTCGGCCTCCTTCTCCCATGTTCTCCCCCGTTATCGGCCCCTTTTTTTAGCTCCTTGTCGTGTGTTATGGCGTGTTATGGCATGTTTTGGCATGCTTTAGCATGTTATAGCATGTTATAGCGTGTTATTGCGTGTTATCACGTGTTGGTTCTTGTAGGACCTCCCTGGTGCTTCTCGGCCTCCTTCTCCCATGTTCTCCCCCGTTATCGGCCCCTTTTCTGGCTCCTTGTCGTGTTTTATGGCGTGTTATGGCATGTTACAGTATGTTATGACATGCTTTAGCATGTTATAGCATGTTATAGCGTGTTATCACGTGTTGGCCCTTGTAGGACCTTCCTGGTGCTTCTCGGCCTCCTTCTCCCGTGTTCTCCCCCGTTATCGGCCCCGTTTTTAGCTCCTCGTCGCGTGTCATCGCGTGACGTCACATGTCATTACGTGTCATCGCGTGTCATCGCGTGTCATCGCGTGTTGTCGCGTGTCTGACCCTCCCGCGTCCCCGCAGGCTTCGGCAGCCGCTTCCGCATCGAGCTCGGCGTCCCGCTGCACCGCCTGGTCAAGGAGTGAGTGGGGGCCCAGGCATCCGGGAGGGGCCCAGGCGTCCGGGGAAGGGGCCCAGGCGTCCGGGGAAGGGGCCCAGGCGTCCGGGAGGGGCCCAGGCGTCCGGGCAGCGCTGACCCCCCCCTCCCCGCAGCGAGGCCGAGTTCAGGAAAGCCGTGGAGTGCGGCACCGAGGATTACATCATCGTCTTCCGGCCCGCCGAAGGTAGGGGCCCAGGCGTCCGGGAGAGGGGCCCAGGCGTCCGGGAGAGGGGCCCAGGCGTCCGGGAGAGGGGCCCAGGCGTCCAGGAGGGGCCCAGGCGTCCGGGAGAGGGGCCCAGGCGTCCGGGAGAGGGGCCCAGGCGTCCGGGAGAGGGGCCCAGGCGTCCAGGAGGGGCCCAGGCGTCCGGGAGAGGGGCCCAGGCGTCCGGGAAAGGGGCCCAGGTGTCCGGGAAAGGGGCCCAGGCGTCCGGGAAAAGGGCCCAGGCGTCCAGGAGGGGCCCAGGCGTCCGGGAGAGGGGCCCAGGCGTCCGGGAAAGGGGCCCAGGCGTCCGGGAAAAGGGGCCCAGGCGTCCGGGGAAGGGGCCCAGGCGTCCGAGTGAGGGACCCAGGCGTCCGGGAAAAGGGCCCAGGTGTCCGGGAAGGGGCCCAGGCGTCCGGGAAAGGGGCCCAGGCATTCTGGATGGGGGCCCAGGCGTCCGGGAAAGGGGCCCAGGCGTCTGGGAGAGGAGCCCAGGCGTCCGGGAAGGGGCCCAGGCGTCCAGGAAAAGGGCCCAGGCGTCCGGGGAAGGGCCCAGGTGTCCGGGGAAAGGGCCCAGGCGTCCGAGAAAAGGGCCCAGGCGTCCGGGGAAAGGGCCCAGGCGTCCGGGAAAGGGCCCAGGCATCCGGGAAAGGGGCCCAGGCGTCCGGGAAAAGGGCCCAGGCGTCTGGGAAAGGGGCCCAGGCATCCGGGGAAGGAGCCCAGGCGTCCGGGGAAGGGGCCCAGGCGTCCGGGAAAGGAGCCCAGGCGTCCGGGGAAGGGGCCCAGGCATCCGGGGAAGGGGCCCAGGTGTCCGGGGAAGGGGCCCAGGCGTCCGGGAAAAGGGCCCAGGCGGCCAGGAGGGGCCCAGGCGTCCGGGAAAGGAGCCCAGGCGTCTGGGAAAGGGCCCAGGCGTCCGGGGAAGGGCCCAGGCATCCGGGAAAGGGGCCCAGGCGTCCGGGAAAAGGGCCCAGGCGTCCGGGAAGGGGGCCCAGGCGTCCGGGAAAGGGGCCCAGGCGTCCGGGAAAGGGGCCCAGGTGTCCGGGGAAAGGGGCCCAGGCGTCCGGGGAAGGGCCCAGGCGTCCGGGAAAGGGGCCCAGGCGTCCGGGAAAGGGGCCCAGGCGTCCTGGAAAGGGCCCAGGCGTCCGGGAAAGGGGCCCAGGCATCCGGGAAAGGGCCCAGGCGTCCGGGCGCTGAGGGGCCCAGGCGTCCGGGAAAGGGCCCAGGCGTCCGGGAAAGGGGCCCAGGCATCCGGGAAAGGGGCCCAGGCGTCCGGGGAAAAGGGCCCAGGCGTCCGGGAAAGGGCCCAGGCGTCCGGGGAAAGGGCCCAGGCGTCCGGGGAAGGGCCCAGGCGTCCGGGGAAAAGGGCCCAGGCGTCCGGGAGAGGGGCCCAGGCGTCTGGGAAAGGGGCCCAGGCGTCCGGGGAAAGGGCCTAGGCGTCCGGGGAAGGGGCCCAGGCATCCGGGAAAGGGGCCCAGGCGTCCGGGAAAGGGGCCCAGGCGTCCGGGAAAGGGGCCCAGGCGTCCGGGAAAAGGGCCCAGGCGTCCGGGAAAAGGGCCCAGGCGTCCGGGGAAAGGGCCCAGGCGTCCGGGGAAGGGGCCCAGGCGTCCGGGAAAGGGGCCCAGGCATCCGGGGAAGGGGCCCAGGCGTCCGGGGAAGGGCCCAGGCGTCCGGGGAAGGGGCCCAGGCGTCCAGGAGAGGGGCCCAGGCATCCGGGAAAAGGACCCAGGCGTCCGGGGAAGGGCCCAGGCGTCCGAGAAAAGGGCCCAGGCGTCCAGGGAAGGGCCCAGGCGTCCGAGCCCCCCCCCACGTGTCCCCCCCCCCCCCAGGCTGGGTGGGGGTGGGGCTGCGCCGCGGTGCCCCCCCCGCCGCCCCCTTGGCCGCCTGCGCCCAGGCGCTGCTGCTGCAGGAGCTCCTGGGCCCCCCGCTGCCCCCCGGGGCCCCCGGCGCCCCCCTGCTGCGGCCCCTGCAGCCCCCCCTGCGCCGCTGCCGTGAGTATCCGACCCCCCCGCACCCCCCCCCGCCGACCGGGACCCCCCCGCACCCCCCCGGGCCCCTCTGACCCCCCCGTACATCCGCGCCCCCCCCCCCCAGCCACCCCCCTCCTGCGGCCCCCCCCGTGCCGCTGCCGTGAGTATGGGACCCCCCCGGACCCCCCCCAGAGACACTGGGACCCCCCTGGGCCCCCCAGACCCTCCTGGGACCCCCCCGGGACCCCCTGGACCCCCCCGGACCTCCTGGGACCCCCCTCAGACCCCCCCGGGACCCCCCGGGACCTCCTGGGACCCCCCCAGACCCTCCTGAGACCCCTGAGACCCCCCCGCACCCCCCTGGGACCCCTTGGACCCCCCCTGGACCTCCTGAGACCCCCCCAGATCCCTTGGACCCCCCAGAACCCCCCCAGAGCCTCCCAGATCCCCTGGGACCCCCCCGGGACCTCCTGGACCCCCCCACACCCCTGTGACCCCCCCCCAGAGCCCCCCAGACCCCCTGGGACCCCCCCTGGGGACCCCCGGGACCCCCCCGGACCCCCCCCTGGACCTCCTGAGACCCCCCCAAGACCCCTTGGACCCCCCAGAACCCGCCCCAGATCCTCCCAGATCCCCTGGGCCCCCCCAGGACCCCTCCTGGACCCCCCCGGACACTTCTGGGACCCCCCCAGACCCTCCTGGGACCCCCCCAGACCCCTTGGACCCCCAGAATCCCCCCCAGAGCCCCCCAGATCACCTGGGACCCCCCCGGGACCCCCTGGACCTCCCCGGACCCCCCCAGGACCTTCTGGACCCCCCCCGGACACATCTGGGACCCCCCGGGACCTCCTGGGACCCCCCCAGGACCCCCAGGAGCCCCCTGGACCTCCCAGCCCCCCCCCAGACCTGCCTGGACCCCCCCCAGAGCCCCTGGGACCCCCCCAACCCCCCTGGGACCCCCCTGGACCCCCCCAGAGCCCCTGGGACCCCCCAACCCCCCCTCGAGCCCATGTCCCCATCACCCCCCCCCCGGGAGCCCCCCAAACCCCCCCCCGGGACCCCCCATGTCCCCCCCAATATGTGTCCCCCCCCCATCCCCATTCCCCCCCCACCTGCATCCCCCCCCCCTTTTCTGGGGCCATTTCCAGGCTTTTGGGGTCACTTTGGGGTGGGGGGGGGTCACGGAGGAGGGGGGGCGGTTTCGGGTCCCCCCCCCCCCCTCGGGCCGACGCCATGTTGTGTGTCCCCCCCCCCCCAACATGGCAGCGCCGGGGACGGTGCCGTGGGCGGCCGTGGCGGCCTCCTCCCGCGCCTGGGCCACGCTGGGACCCGCCTTCCTCAGGGGTGAGCGGCACACGCGTGTCATAGCGTGTCATCGCGTGTCGGCGCGTGTCGGCGCGTGTCGGCGCGTGTCGGCGCGTGTCATCGCGTGTCGTTGCGTGTCGGCGCGTGTCGGCGCGTGTCACAACCCCCCCGCCCCATGTCCCCCCCCCCGACGCTCCCCACGGGCCCCGGAGCCGCCGCGTGACGTCGCGTGACGTTGCGTGATATCGCGTGACGTCGCGTGACGTCGCGTCTCCCCCCCCCCTCCGAACCCCATGTTGCCCCCTCAGACCCTGGAGCCGCCACACGCGTCAGGTGCCCTCACGTGGTGTCACGTGGTGCCACGTGACGTCACATAGGGTCACGTGACGTCGCGTGATGTCACGCGTCGTCTCGCGTCGCTGTTGTGTCACCCCCTCCCACAGCCTGTGTCACCCCCAGGGCCCCCCCCGCCCTCCCCCACGGCCCCCGGAGCCACCACGTGCGTCACGTGACATCACATGACATCATATGACATCACGTGACGTCATGTGTCATCGTGTGTCATCGTGTGTCATCGTGTCACCGCCCTCCCACAGCCTGTGTCACCCCCAGGAGCCCCCCCGACCCCCCCCAGGGCCCCCAGACCCACCACAGGCATCACATGACATCACATGACATCACATGACATCACGTGTTGTCACGTGTCATCTCGTACCGTCACGTGTCACCTCCTCCCGCACCCCGTGTCACCCCCCCCGGGGCCCCCCCCGCCCCCTCCATGGCCCCCGGAGCCGCCACACGTTACATGACATCACGTGACGTCGCATGATGTCACATGTGATGTCACATGACGTCACGTGACGTCACGTGTCCCCCCCCCCCCCGCAGATCTGGCGGCCGCCGGTTGGCTCACGGAGCGGCACCACGTGGCGGCGGACGAATGGCGGCTGGAGTGGGCGGCGCCGGGGGGCGGGGCCTCCCCGCCGGGGCCCCGCCCCCTTTAACCCCCTCCCCCCCCCAAAAAACGAGGCGAAAACCGCCAAAATCGGGTGCGCGTGGCTCTTTTTTTGGGGCGAGATCAGGCGAAATAGGCCCAGAGGAAGACGGCGGCCGCCATCATGGCCACGGCGTTGAGGTCGACGAGGCGGCGCCAGGCCGGGGCCTCGTCGGGGGGCGGGGCCTCGACGGGGGGCGGGGCCTCGGCAGGGGGCGGGGCCTCGGCAGGGGGCGGGGCCTCGGCGGGCGGCAGCTCCGCCTCCACGTCTGGGGGTGGGGAGGGGGGTTAGAACGGCGCCGGACGCCTGGGCCCCTTCCCCGGATGCCTGGGCCCCTCCCGGATGCCTGGGTCCCTCTGAGACACCTGGGTCCCTCCCGGACGCCTGGGCCCGTTCCCGGACGCCTGGGCCCCTTCCCCGGACGCCTGGGCCCTTCCCGGACGCCTGGGCCCCTCCCCGGACACCTGGGTCCCTCCCGGATGCCTGGGCCCCTTTCCCGGATGCCTGGGTCCTTCCCGGACGCCTGGGTCCCTCCAGGACGCCTGGGCCCCCCCGGACGCCTGGGCCCCTTTCCCGGACGCCTGGGCCCCTCCCCGGACGCCTGGGCCCTTTTCCCAGATGCCTGGGCCCCTCCCGGACGCCTGGGCCCCTTTCCCGGACGCCTGGGTCCCTCCCAGATGCCTGGGTCCCTCCCGGATGCCTGGGCCCTTCCCCGGACGCCTGGGCCCCTTCCCGGACGCCTGGGCCCTTTCCCGGACGCCTGGGCCCCTACCCTGGAGCTGGAGGGCGCCGGGTGCCTCCTTGGGCGGCGGCTCCTGGTCGAGGTCGACTCGCGGCTCCCGGCTGTGGCGGAGGCTGAACACCAGGCGGTGCAGCTGGGGGGCCCGGACGCCTGGGTCCCTCGCGCCCGGACGCCTGGGCCCCTCAGGGGGGTCTCTGGACACCTGGGCCCCTCCCACCCCTCTCGGACGCCTGGGCCCCTCCATCTCCCCGGACGCCTGGGCCCCTCCCGGCCCTCCCGGATGCCTGGGCCCCTCAGGGGTCTCCCCGGACGCCTGGGCCCCTCCCGCCCCTCCCGGACGCCTGGGCCCCTCCATCTCCCCGGATGCCTGGGCCCCTCCCGCCCCTCCCGGACGCCTGGGCCCCTCCATCTCCCCGGATGCCTGGGCCCCTCCCACCCCTCTCGGACACCTGGGCCCCTCCATCTCCCCGGACGCCTGGGCCCCTCCCAGCCCTCCCGGACACCTGGGCCCCTCAGGGGTCTCCCCGGCCGCCTGGGCCCCTCCCGCCCCTCTTGGACGCCTGGGCCCCTCAGGGGTCTCCCCGGACGCCTGGGCCCCTCCCGGCCCTCCCGGACGCCTGGGCCCCTCCATCTCCCCGGACGCCTGGGCCCCTGCCGGCCCTCCCGGACGCCTGGGCCCCTCCATCTCCCCGGACACCTGGGCCCCTCCTGCCCCTCCCAGACACCTGGGCCCCTCAGGGGTCTCCCCGGATGCCTGGGCCCCTCCCGGCCCTCCCGGACACCTGGGCCCCTCAGGGGTCTCCCCGGCCGCCTGGGCCCCTCCCAGCCCTCCCGGACGCCTGGGCCCCTCAGGGGTCTCCCCGGACGCCTGGGCCCCTCCCGGCCCTCCCGGACGCCTGGGCCCCTCCATCTCCCCGGACGCCTGGGCCCCTCCCGGCCCTCCCGGATGCCTGGGCCCCTCCATCTCCCCGGACGCCTGGGCCCCTCCCGGCCCTCCCGGACACCTGGGCCCCTCAGGGGTCTCCCCGGCTGCCTGGGCCCCCCTGGCCCCCCCGGACGCCTGGGCCCCTCAGGGGTCTCTCCGGACACCTGGGCCCCTCCTGGCCCTCCTGGACGCCTGGGCCCCTCCATCTCCCCGGACACCTGGGCCCCTCCCGGCCCTCCCGGATGCCTGGGCCCCTCCATCTCCCCGGACGCCTGGGCCCCTCCCAGCCCTCCCAGACACCTGGGCCCCTCAGGGGTCTCCCCGGCCGCCTGGGCCCCTCCCGCCCCTCTCGGACGCCTGGGCCCCTCAGGGGTCTCCCCGGCCGCCTGGGCCCCTCCCGCCCCTCCCGGACGCCTGGGCCCCGTCTCACGTGGCGCCGGGGGATGGGCGGGTAGCAGAGGGAGACGGCGACGACGAGGAGGCCGGTGGCGAGGAAGAGGCCGATGGCGAAGTGCAGGTAATGGAGGCCGCAGACGAGGGGGGGGCAGCGGCCGGGGGCCCCGCACGAGCCGGGGCCCAGGGCGAATTCGGGCACCATCCGGGCCAGGCCCAGCACCAGCCCCCCCAGCAGGCCCCAGAAGGCACCCTGCGGGGGGGGAGGGGCAGCG
The DNA here is from genome assembly GCF_036370855.1 of Dromaius novaehollandiae. Lineage (NCBI taxonomy): Eukaryota > Metazoa > Chordata > Aves > Casuariiformes > Dromaiidae > Dromaius > Dromaius novaehollandiae. Next base: position 224,121 of record NC_088128.1, on the reverse strand, counting down.
CCCGGACGCCTGGGCCCCGTCTGCCCCGGACGCCTGGGCCCCTTCCCGCCTGGACGCCTGGGTCCCTTTGGCCCCGGACGCCTGGGCCCCCTCCCACCTTCCCCGGACGCCTGGGCCCCTTCCCGCCTGGATGCCTGGGCCCCTTCTCACCTTCCCCGGACACCTGGGCCCCTTCCCACCTTCCCCGGACGCCTGGGCCCCTTCCTACCTTCCCCGGACGCCTGGGCCCCTTCCCACCCGGACGCCTGGGTCCTATCCACCCCGGACGCCTGGGCCCCCTCCCACCTCGCCTGGACACCTGGGCCCCTTCCTGCCCGGACGCCTGGGCCCCCTCCCACCTTCCCCGGACGCCTGGGCCCCTTCCCGCCCAGACGCCTGGGTCCCTTCCTACCTTCCCCGGACGCCTGGGCCCCTTCCCACCCGGACACCTGGGCCCCCTCCCACCTTCCCCAGACGCCTGGGCCCCCCCCGGACACCTGGGCCCCCCCCGGACGCCTGGGCTCCCCTCGGACGCCTGGGCCCCCCCCCCCCCTCCTGGGGCACACGTGACTCACGGGCTCGTTGACGCGGGGGACGAAGACGGCGAGGAAGAAGACGGCGGCGACGGGGGGGGCCAGGTAGCTGGCGACGGCCTGCATGTAGTCGAAGAGGCGGCCGCCCTGCGCCCCCCCCCGCACCAGCGGCAGCCAGGCCAGGCTCAGCCCCACCAGCGTCGCCACCCACAGCCTGCCCGGACGCCGGGGCCCCTCAGCGCCCGCACGCCTGGGCTCCTTCCTGGGTGGTTACCCGGACGCCTGGGCCCTTTTCTGGATGTCTGGGCTTCTTTCCCGGACGCCTGGGCCCTTTCCCCGGACGCCTGGGCCCTTCCCCGGACGCCTGGGCCCCTTTCCCCAGACACCTGGGCCCTTCCCCGGATGCCTGGGCTCCTTTCCCGGACGCCTGGGCCCCTTTCCCGGACGCCTGGGCTCCTTTCCCGGACACCTGGGCCCCTCCTGGATGCCTGGGCCCCTTTCCCGGACGCCTGGGCCCCTTTCCCGGACACCTGGGCTCCTTCCCGGACGCCTGGGCCCCCGCACGGCCCGCACGCCTGGGTTCCTTGCTGGGTGGTTACCCGGACGCCTGGGCCCTTTTCTGGATGCCTGGGCTCCTTTCCCGGACGCCTGGGCTCCTTTCCCGGATGCCTGGGCTCCTTTCCCGGACACCTGGGCCCCTTTCCCGGACGCCTGGGCCCCCCCGGACGCCTGGGCCCCCCCTCCCGGCCGCCTGGGCCCCCCTCCCGGCCGCCTGGGCCCCCCCTCCCGGCCGCCTGGGCCCCTTTCCCGGATGCCTGGGCCCCTCCCGGATGCCTGGGCCCCCCCTCCCGGCCGCCTGGACCCCCCCTCCCGGACGCCTGGGCCCCTTTCCCAGATGCCTGGGCTCCTTTCCCGGACGCCTGGGCCTCTTTCCCGGACGCCTGGGCCCTTTTCCCAGATGCCTGGGCCCCTCCCGGACGCCTGGGCCCCTTCCCCGGCCGCCTGGGCCCCCCCTCCCAGACACCTGGGCCCCTTTCCCGGCCGCCTGGGCCCCTCCCGGCCGCCTGGGCCCCTCCCGGACGCCTGGGCCCCTCCCGGACGCCTGGGCCCCCCTCCCGGACGCCTGGGCCCCCCCTCCCGGCCGCCTGGGCCCCCCTCCCGGACGCCTGGGCCCCTCCCGGACGCCTGGGCCCACCTGCCGGCCAGCAGCAGCTCGGGGGGGCGGGCGCGGGGCCGGAGGCGGCGGTAGACGTCGAGGGTGAAGAGGGCCGAGGCGCTGGCGAAGATGGAGGCCAGCGAGGACATGAGGGCGGCCAGCAGCACCGCCAGCAGCAGCCCCCGCAGCCCTGCGGCGGCCGTCAGCGCCCCGAAAGCCCCCCCAAGACCCCCCGGGGACCCCCCGACACCCCCTGGGGACCCCCCAGATACCCCTGCGCAACAACCCCCGAAATACCCCCAGAGACCCCCGAAATACCCCCCAAAAACCCCCCAAATACCCCCGAAATACCCCCCGACACCCCCGAAATACTCCTGAAAACCCCCCAAATACCCCCGAAATACCCCCGAAATACCCCCCCAACACCCCCCGGGGACCCCCCAGATACCCCTGCGCAACAACCCCCAGAACACCCCCGAAATACCCCCAGAGACCCCCCAAATACCCCCGAAATACCCCCGGGGACCCCCCAAATACCACCGAAATACCGCCTAAATACCCCCGAAGTACCCCCCAAAGACCCCCCAACACCCCCCGGGCACCCCCCAAATACCCCTGCGCAACAACCCCCAGAACACCCCCGAAATACCCCCAGAGACCCCTGAAATACCCCCCAATAACCCCCCAAATACCCCCGAAATACCCCCGAAATACCCCCCGACACCCCCCGGGGACCCCCCAAATACCCCTGCGCAACAACCTGCAGAACACCCCTGAAATACCCCCAGAGACCCCCGAAATACCCCCCAATAACCCCCCAAATACCCCCGAAATACCCCCGAAATACCCCCCTAACACCCCCCGGGGACCCCCCAAATACCCCTGCGCAACAACCCGCAGAACACCCCTGAAATACCCCCAGAGACCCCCCAAATACCCCCCAATAACCCCCCAAATACCCCCGAAATACCCCCGAAATACCCCCCTAACACCCCCCGGGGACCCCCCAAATACCCCTGCGCAACAACCCGCAGAACACCCCTGAAATACCCCCAGAGACCCCCCAATAACCCCCCAAATACCCCCGAAATACCCCCGAAATACCCCCCTAACACCCCCCGGGGACCCCCCAAATACCCCTGCGCAACAACCCGCAGAACACCCCTGAAATACCCCCAGAGACCCCCGAAATACCGCCTAAATACCTCCTAAATACCCCCCGAGTACCCCCCAAATACCCCCTAACACCCCCCGGGGACCCCCCAAATACCCCTGCGCAACAACCCGCAGAACACCCCTGAAATACCCCCAGAGACCCCCGAAATACCGCCTAAATACCTCCTAAATACCCCCCGAGTACCCCCCAAATACCCCCTAACACCCCCCGGGGACCCCCCAAATACCCCTGCGCAACAACCCGCAGAACACCCCTGAAATACCCCCAGAGACCCCCGAAATACCCCCCAAACACCCCCTAAATAACCCTGGGGACCCCCTGAGAACCCCCAAATACCTCCCAAACACCCCCTGATACCCCCGGGGACCCCCGAGTACCCCCAGGTACCACCAAATAACCCCAGGGACCCCCAAATACCCCCCCGAGAACCCCCCAAATACCCCCGAGTCCCCCCGGCGACCCCCAAATACCCCCGGCGACCCCCAAATACCCCGAGCGCCCCCAAAGTGCCCCCGAGTACCTCCAAAATACCTCTGAGTACCCCCAACACCCCGATACCCCCAACACCCCGATACCCCCAACACCCCCAACACCCTGATACCCCGATACCAACACCCCAGGTACCCCCAATTCCCCCAACACCCCGATACCCCCAACACCTCCAATACCCCCGATGCCCCCAACAACCCCAATACTCCGGATCCCCCCCCAATACCCCCCAACTCCCCCCAACACCCCCAACACCCCCAACACCCTGATACCCCGATACCAACACCCCAGGTACCCCCAATTCCCCCAACACCCCCATACCCTGACACCCTTGATACCCCCCATACTTCAACACCCCATTAACCCCAACACCCCCTGATACCCCCGATACCCCCAACACCCCAACACCCCCAACACCCCCAATACCCCCAACACCCCCGATACCCCCAGCACCCCCGATACTCCTGGTACCCCGACACCCCCGGTACCCCCGACAGCCCGGTACCCCTGATACCCCCGACACCCCCAACACCCCCAACACCCCCAATACCCCGATACCCCCAACACCCCCAACACCCCCAACACCCCCAATACCCCCAACACCCCCGATACTCCTGGTACCCTGATACCCCCGATACCCCCAACACCCTCAACACCCCCAATACCCCCGACACCCCCAACACCCCCAACACCCCCAATACCCCCGACACCCCCAATACCCCCGACACCCCCGATACTCCTGGTACCCCGACACCCCCGATACCCCTGACAGCCCGGTACCCCTGATACCCCCGATACCCCCAACACCCCCAACACCCCCAATACCCCGATACCCCCAACACCCCCAACACCCCCAACACCCCCGATACTCCTGGTACCCCGACACCCCCGGTACCCCCTACAGCCCGGTACACCTGATATCCCTGACACCCCCAACACCCCAACACCCCCAACACCCCCAACACCCCCAACACCCCCACTACCCCCGACACCCCCGATACCCCCGACACCCCCGATACTCCTGGTACCCCGACACCCCCGGTACCCCCGACAGCCCGGTACCCCTGATACCCCCGATACCCCCAACACCCCCAACACCCCCAATACCCCGATACCCCCAACACCCCCAACACCCCCAATACCCCCAACACCCCCAACACCCCTGATACCCCGATACCCCCAACACCCCCAACACCCCCACTACCCCCGACACCCCTGATACCCTGATACCCCCAACACCCTCAACACCCCCAATACCCCCAACACCCCCAACACCCCCAACACCCCTGATACCCCCAACACCCCCGATACTCCTGGTACCCCGACACCCCCGATACCCCTGACAGCCCGGTACCCCTGATACCCCCGATACCCCCAACACCCTCAACACCCCCAATACCCCCGACACCCCCAACACCCCCAACACCCCCAACACCCCCGACACCCCCGACACCCCTGATACCCCGATACCCCCAACACCCCTGATACCCCCGATACCCCCAACACCCCAACACCCCCGCTACCCCGACACCCCCAACACCCCCAACACCCCCCACCCCCCCAACCCCCCCGGGGGGGCCCCGCACCGGGGGGCAGCAGCCGGGCGACCAGGCGGGGGTAGGCGACGTTGGAGCAGCCGGCGGGGGTCCCGCAGGCCCGGCGGCAGCCCTGGGGGTCCGCACAGCCCACCACCCCTGCGGGGGGGCACCCAAGGGTGGGGGGGGGCACCCAGGGGTGGGGGGGGCACCCCAGGGTGGGGGGGGACACGAGGAGGTGGGTGGGGGACACGGGGGTGGGGGGCAGGGTGGGGGTCCCGCAGGGGTCCGCACAGCCCACCACCCCTGCGGGGGGGCACCCAAGGGTGGGGGGGGCACCCAGGGGTGGGGGGGGCACCCAGGGTGGGGGGGGGACAGGAGGGGGGGTGGGGGACACGGGGGTGGGGGGCAGGGCGGGGGTCCCGCAGGGGTCCGCACAGCCCACCACCCCTGCGGGGGGGGCACCCAAGGGTGGGGGGGGGCACCCAGGGGTGGGGGGGGCACCCAAGGGTCGGGGGGGACACGAGGAGGTGGGTGGGGGACACGGGGGTGGGGGGGGGACACGAGGGTGGGGGGGACACGAGGAGGGGGGGACCCAAGGGTGGGGGGGGACACGGGGGTGGGGGGCAGGGTGGGGGTCCCGCAGGGGTCCGCACAGCCCACCCCCCCTGCGGGGGGGGGGGGACACGGGGGGGGGCACCCAAGGGTGGGGGGCACCCGAGGGTGGGGGGGGACACGAGGATGGGGGGAACCCACGGGGGGGGACACGGGGGGGGCACCCGGGGGTGGGGGGGGACCTAAGGGTGGGGGGGACCCACGGTGGGGGGGGCACCAGGGTGGGGGGGGCCAAGGGGGCATCGGGGGGGTTGGGGGGCACCCAGGAGGGATGGGGGCGGCCATGTTGTGTGGGTCGTGGCGGCCATGTTGGCTGGGTCATGGCGGCCATATTGGTCAGGCCGTGGCGGCCATATTGGACAGGCCGTGGCGGCCATGTTGGCTGGGTCATGGCGGCCATCTTGGATGAGTCATGGCGGCCATCTTGGGCAGGCCGTGGTGGCCATGTTGGGGTGCTCATGGCGGCCATCTTGGACAGGTCATGGCGGCCATCTTGGACGGGTCATGGCGGCCATATTGGTCAGGCCGTGGCGGCCATATTGATCAGGCCGTGCTGGCCATGTTGGACAGGCCGTGGCAGCCATGTTGGCTGGGTCATGGCGGCCATCTTGGACAGGTCATGGCGGCCATATTGGTCAGGCCGTGGCGGCCATATTGATCAGGCCGTGGTGGCCATGTTGGACAGACCGTGGCGGCCATGTTGGCTGGGTCATGGCGGCCATCTTGGATGAGTCATGGCAGCCATCTTGGGCAGGCCGTGGTGGCCATGTTGGGATAGTCATGGCAGCCATGTTGGCTGGGTCATGGCAGCCATCTTGGATGAGTCATGGCAGCCATCTTGGGCAGGCCGTGGTGGCCATGTTGGGATAGTCATGGCAGCCATGTTGGCTGGGTCATGGCAGCCATCTTGGATGAGTCATGGCAGCCATCTTGGGCAGGCCGTGGTGGCCATGTTGGGATAGTCATGGCAGCCATGTTGGCTGGGTCATGGCGGCCATGTTGGACAGGCCGTGGTGGCCATGTTGAGTGGGCTGCAGCAGCCATTTTGGACAGGCCATGGCGTCCATGTTGGACAGGCCACGGCAGCCATATTTGGCAGCCATGTTGGGCAGCCATATTGGAGAAGCCATAGCAGCCATGTTGGGCAGACTGGCAGCCATGTTGACTGGCCACAGCAGCCATATTTGGCAGCCATGTTGGGCAGCCATATTGGAGAAGCCATAGCAGCCATGTTGGGCAGACTGGCAGCCATGTTGACTGGCCACAGCAGCCATATTTGGCAGCCATGTTGGGCAGCCATATTGGAGAAGCCATAGCCATGTTGGGCAGGCCGCAGCAGCCATGTTGGGCAGGCCCATGGTAGCCATGTTGGGCAGGGGCAGTGGCCATGTTGGGCAGGCCACGGCAGCCATGTTGGGCAGGAATGGTGGCCATGTTGGGTGGACACAGTGGCCATGTTGGGCAGGCCATGGCGGCCATGTTGGGCAGGCCCACAGCAGCCATGTTAGGCAGGGCCACAGTAGCCATGTTGGGCGGGTGCGGCGGCCATGTTGGGCGGGCGCGGCAGCCATGTTGGGTGGACACGGTGGCCATGTTGGGCAGGCACAGCAGCCATGTTGGAGGGGCATGGCGGCCATGTTGGACAGGCCATGGCGGCCATGTTGGTCAGGCCCACAGCAGCCATGTTAGGCAGGGCCACGGTAGCCATGTTGGGCGGGCATGGCGGCCATGTTGGGCAGGCCATGGCAGCCATATTGGGCAGGCCTACGGCACCCACATCAGGCAGGGCCACGGTAGCCATGCTGGGCGGGCGCGGCGGCCATGTTGGGCGGGCGCGGCGGCCATGTTGGGCCGGGGGGCGGGGCGGGGGGCTCACCAGGGAAGAGGACGCGGGCGGCCATGCCGGGCAGCACCATGAGGAACATGGGCAGCACCTTGAGGTAGCCGCAGAGGACGCAGCCGGCCCGGACGTGGGTCAGCGAGCGCCCGGCCAGGCACCGCTGCACGATCACCTGCCGGGGGGGCCCCCGTCAGCCCCCAGTGCCTCCCAGTGCCTCCCAGTTACCCCCCAGGGCCTCCCAGTTACCCCCCAGGGCCTCCCAGTCACCTTTCAGTCTCTTCCCAGTGCCTCTCAGGGCCTCCCAGTGCCCCCCAGTGCCTCCCGGTGCCCTCCCAGTCCCTCCCAGTCACCTTTCAGTCTCTTCCCAGTGCCTCTCAGGGCCATCGCAGTGCCCTCTCAGTGCCCCCCAGTGCCTCCCAGTTATCCCCCGGGCCTCCCAGTTACCCCCCAGGACCCTCCCAGTGCCCCCCACTCACCTTCCAGTCTCTTCCCAGTGCCTCTCAGGGCCTCCCAGTGCCTCCCAGTTACCCACCAGTGCCCCCCAGTGCTTCCCAGTGCCCTCCCAGTCCCTCCCAGTGCCCCCCACTCACCTTCCAGTCTCTTCCCAGTGCCTCCCAGGGCCCCCCAGTGCCTCCCAGTTACCCACCAGTGCCCCCCAGTGCTTCCCAGTCCCCTCCCAGCGCCTCCCAGTGCTCCCAGTGCCCTCGGCCCACCTGGTCAGTGCACCAGTACCAGGCGGCGAGCACGGCCAGCCCCAGCAGCAGCCCGGGCCAGGGCAGGTCGTGCCCCCAAACCCCTCCCAGTGCCTCCCAATGCCTCCCAGTGCCCTCCAAACCCCTCCCAGTGCCTCACAGTGCCCTCACAGTGCCTCCCAGTGCCCCCCAAACCCCTCCTAGTGTCCCCAAAACCCCTCCCAGTGCCTCCCAGACCCCTCCCAGCGCCTCCCAGTGCCTTCCCAGTGCCTCCCAGACCCCTCCCAGTGCCTCCCACTCCCCTCCCAGTGCCTCCCAGTGCCCCCAAAACCCCTCCCAGCGCCCCCCAAACCCCTCCCAGTGCCCCCCAGTGCCCCCAAACCCCTCCCAGTGCCCCCCAGTGCCCTCCCAGTGCCTCCCAGTCCCACCAAAACCCCTCCCAGTGCCCCCAAAGCCCTCCCAGGGCCCTCCTAGTGCCTCCCAGTCCTCTCCCAGTGCCCTCCCAGTGCCTCTCAGCGCCCCCAAACCCCTCCCAGTGCCCTCCCAGTGCCCTCCCAGTGCCCCCAGTGCCCTCAGCCCACCTGGTCGGTGCACCAGTACCAGGCAGCGATCACGGCCAGCCCCAGCAGCAGCCCGGGCCAGGGCAGGTCGTGCCCCCAAACCCCTCCCAGTGCCTCCCAATGCCTCCCAGTGCCCTCCAAACCCCTCCCAGTGCCTCCCAGTGCCCTCCCAGTGCCCCCAGTGCCCCCCAGTGCCCTCCTAGTGTCCCCAAAACCCCTCCCAGTGCCTCCCAGACCCTCCCAGTGCCTCCCAGTGCCCCCCAAACCCCTCCCAGCGCCCCCCAAACCCCTCCCAGTGCCTCCCAGTGCCCCCAAACCCCTCCCAGTGCCCCCCAGTGCCTCCCAGTGCCTCCCAGTCCCACCAAAACCCCTCCCAGTGCCCCCAAAGCCCTCCCAGGGCCCTCCTAGTGCCTCCCAGTCCTCTCCCAGTGCCCTCCCAGTGCCTCCCAGTGCCCCCACACCCCTCCCAGTGCCCTCCCAGTGCCTCCCAGTGCCCCCAAAACCCCTCCCAGAGCCCCCCAAACCCCTCCCAGTGCCCCCCCAGTGCCCCCAAAACCGCTCCCAGTGCCCTCCCAGTGCTCCCAGTGCCCTCAGCCCACCTGGTCGGTGCACCAGTACCAGGCAGCGATCACGGCCAGCCCCAGCAGCAGCCCGGGCCAGGGCAGGTCGTGCCCCCAAACCCCTCCCAGTGCCTCCCAGTGCCCTCCCAGTGCCCCCCAAACCCCTCCCAGTGCCTCCCAGTGCCTCCCAGTGCCCCCCAGTGCCCTCCTAGTGTCCCCAAAACCCCTCCCAGTGCCTCCCAGACCCCTCCCAGCGCCTCCCAGTGCCTTCCCAGTGCCTCCCAGACCCCTCCCAGCGCCCCCCAAACCCCTCCCAGTGCCCCCCAGTGCCCCCAAAACCGCTCCCAGTGCCCTCCCAGTGCCTCCCAGTTCTCCCAGTGCCCTCGGCCCACCTGGTCAGTGCACCAGTACCAGGCAGCGATCACGGCCAGCCCCAGCAGCAGCCCGGGCCAGGGCAGGTCGTGCCCCCAAACCCCTCCCAGTGCCTCCCAGTGCCTCCCAGTACCCCCAAAACCCCTCCTAGTGTCCCCAAAACCCCTCCCAGTGCCCCCCAGTGCCTCCCAGTGCCCCCCAGTGCCCTCCCAGTGCCTCCCAGTCCCCCCAAAACCCCTCCCAGTGCCCCCAAAGCCCTCCCAGGGCCCTCCTAGTGCCTCCCAGTCCTCTCCCAGGGCCCTCCCAGTGCCTCCCAGTGCCCCCACACCCCTCCCAGTGCCCTCCCAGTGCCTCCCAGTGCCCCCAAAACCCCTCCTAGTGTCCCCAAAACCCCTCCCAGTGCCTCCCAGTGCCTCCCAGTGCCCCCCAGTGCCTCCCAGTCCCCCCAAAACCCCTCCCAGTGCCCTCCCAGTGCCTCCTAGTCCCCCCAAAACCCCTCTGAGTGCCCCCAAAGCCCTCCCAGTGCCTCCCAGTGCCTCCCAGTCCTCTCCCAGTGCCCCCCAGTGCCCCCCAAACCCCTCCCAGTGCCCCCAAACCCCTCTCAGCACCCCCAAACCCCTCCCAGTGCCCTCCCAGTGCCCTTCCAGTGCCCTCCCAGTGCTCCCAGTGCCCCCGGCCCACCTGGTCGGTGCACCAGTACCAGGCAGCGATCACGGCCAGCCCCAGCAGCAGCCCGGGCCAGGGCAGGTCGTGCCCCCAAACCCCTCCCAGTGCCTCCCAGTGCCTCCCAGTGCCCCCAAAACCCCTCCTAGTGTCCCCAAAACCCCTCCCTGTGCCTCCCAGTGCCCTCCCAGTGCCTCCCAGACCCCTCCCAGTGCCTCCCAGTGCCCCCAAAACCTCTCCCAGCGCCCCCAAACCCCTCCCAGTGTCCCTCAGTGCCCCCAAAACCCCTCCCAGTGCCCTCCCAGTGCCTCCCAGTGCCCCCCAAACCCATCCTAGTGTCCCCAAAACCCCTCCCTGTGCCTCCCAGACCCCTCCCAGTGCCTCCTAGTGCCCTCCCAGTCCCTTCCCAGTGCCCCCCAGTGCCCCCAAATCCCCTCCCAGTGCCTCCCAGTGCCCCCCAGTGCCTCCCAGTCCCCCCAAAACCCCTCCCAGTGCCCCCAAAGCCCCCCCAGGGCCCTCCCAGTGCCTCCCAGTCCTCTCCCAGTGCCCTCCCAGTGCCTCCCAGTGCCCCCACACCCCTCCCAGTGCCCCCCAGTGTCCTCCCAGTGCCTCCCAGTGCCCCCAAAACCTCTCCCAGTGTCCCCAAAACCCCTCTCAGCACCCCCAAACCCCTCCCAGTGCCCTCCCAGTGCCCTCCCAGTGCTCCCAGTGCCCCCAGCCCACCTGGTCGGTGCACCAGTACCAGGCGGCGATCACGGCCAGCCCCAGCAGCAGCCCGGGCCAGGGCAGGTCGCCGGAGCCGGGCGCCCGCAGCAGGTGGAAGGCGTCGGGCCGGGGCCGGGCGCAGGGTCCCGAGGCGTTGGGTGCCAGTGCCAGCGGGTACCGGGCCCGCAGGCCCCCGTAGCCCCCCACCGCGCTCAGCGCTGCCCCCCCGGGCACAGACCCGGCGTCAGCGGTGCTCCCAGTGCTCCCAGTGCCTCCCAGTACCACCTGGGGCCTCCCAGAGCCTCCCAGAGCTTCCTGGGGTCTCCCAGTGCCTCCCAGTGCTTCCAGGGTCTCCCAGTGCCTCCCAGTGCCTGCCAGGGTCTCCCAGTGTCATCCGGGGTCTCCCAGTGTCTCCCAGTGCCTCCCAGTACCGCCTGGGGCCTCCCAGAGCCTCCCAGAGCCTCCCAGGGTCTCCCACTACCACCCGGGGTCTCCCAGTGTCTCCCAGGGTCTCCCAGTGCCTCCCAGTGCTCTCAGTGCCTCCCAGTGTCTCCCAGTGCCTCCCAGTGCTCTCAGTGCCTCCCAGGGTCTCCCAGTGCCTCCCAGTACCACCCAGGGTCTCCCAGTGCCTCTCAGGGCCTCCCAGATGCTCCCAGTGCTCCCAGTGCCTCCCAGAGCGGCCAGTACCGGGCCCGCAGGCCCCCGTAGCCCCCCATCGCGCTCAGCGCTGCCCCCCCGGGCACAGACCCGGCGTCAGCGGTGCTCCCAGTGCTCCCAGTGCCTCCCAGTACCACCTGGGGCCTCCCAGAGCCTCCCAGAGCTTCCTGGGGTCTCCCAGTGCCTCCCAGTGCTTCCAGTGTCTCCCAGTGCCTCCCAGTGCCTGCCAGGGTCTCCCAGTGTCATCCGGGGTCTCCCAGTGTCTCCCAGTGCCTCCCAGTGCTCCCAGTGCCTCCCAGAGCGGCCAGTACCGGGCCCGCAGGCCCCCGTAGCCCCCCATTGCGCTCAGCGCTGCCCCCCGCCCCAAGAGATGGCATCAGCGGTCCTCCCAGTGCTCCCAGTGCCCTCCCAGTGCTCCCAGTGCTGCCTGGAGCCTCCCAGAGCTTCCTGGGGTCTCCCAGTGCCTCCCAGTGCCTCCTAGTGTCATCCGGGGTCTCCCAGTGCCTCCCAGTACCACCCAGAGTCTCCCAGTGCTCCCAGTGCCTCCCAGTGCTCCCAGTGCCCTCCCAGTGCTCCCAGTGCTGCCTGGAGCCTCCCAGTGCCTCCTTGTGCTTCCTGGGGTCTCCCAGTGCCTCCCAGTGCTCCCAGTGCTTCCAGAGTCTCCCAGTGCCTCCCAATACCCTCCCAGTCCTCCCAGAGCCTCCCAGGGCCTCCCAGAGCCTTCTGTAGTCTCCCAGTGCCTCCCAGTGCTTCCAGAGCCTCCCAGTGCCTCCCAGTGCCTGCCAGGGTCTCCCAGTACCACCCGGGGTCTCCCAGTGTCTCCCAGTGTCTCCCAGTGCCTCCCAGTGCCACCTGGAGCCTCCCAGGGTCTCCCAGTGCCTCCTGCGGTCTCGCAGTGCCTCCCAGTGCCTCCCAGTACTGCCCGGGGTCTCCCAGTGCCTCCTGGGACCTCCCAGGGTCTCCCAGTGCCCTCCCAGTGCCTCCCAGTGCCAGCCAGAGTCTCCCAGTGCCTCCCAGTGCCTCCCGGGATCTCCCAGTGCCTCTCAGAGCCTCCCAGAGCCTCCCAGTGCTTCTCAGGGTCTCCCAGTGCCTCCCAGCGCTTCCAGTGCCTCCAAGAACCTCCCAGTGCTTCCCAGTGCCTCCTGAGGTCTCCCAGTGCCCTCCCAGTTCCCCTCAGTGCCCTCCCAAACCCTCCCAGTGTCCTCCCAGTTCCTGCCAGTGCCCTCCCAAACCCTCCCAGTGCCTCCCAGTTCCCCCCAGTGCCCTCCCAAACCCTCCCAGTGCCTCCCAGTGCCCTCCCAGTTCCTCCCAGCACCCTCCCAGGGCCTCCCAGTGCCCTCCCAGTTCCTCCCAGCGCCCTCCCAAACTTTTCCAGTGCCTCCCAGTCCCTCCCAGTTCCCCCCAGTGCCCTCCCAAACCCTCCCAGTTCCTCCCAGTACCCTCCCAAGCCCTCCCAGTTCCCCCCAGTTCCCCCCAGCGCCCTCCCAGTTCCTCCCAGCGCCCTCCCAAACCCTCCCAGTGCCTCCCAGTGCCCTCCCAAACCCTCCCAGTTCCCCCCAGTGCCCTCCCAAACCCTCCCAGTGCCTCCCATTTCCCCCCAGTGCCCTCCCAAGCCCTCCCAGTTCCCCCCAGTTCCCCCCAGTGCTCTCCCAGTTCCTCCCAGCGCCCTCCCAAACCCTCCCAGTGCCTCCCAGTGCCCTCCCAAACCCTCCCAGTTCCCCCCAGTGCCCTCCCAGTTCCCCCCAGTGCCCTCCCAAACCCTCCCAGTTCCCCCCAGCCCCCTCCCAGTGCCCTCCCAGTGCCCTCCCAGTCCCACCGTAGCCGGCGAGGACGGAGGCCCCGGCGAGGATGACGAAGGTCTGCACCACGTCCGCGTACATCAGCGCCGCCAGGCCCCCTGCGGGCCCCGCCCACGTCACTCGGCCCCGCCCCCTTCCGGCCCCGCCCCCCCTCGGGGGCCCCGCCCCCCTTCGGCCCCGCCCTACCGGTGACGGTGTAGATGGCGGTGACCCCCAGCAGGGCCCCCACGGCGAGGTAGAGGTCCCAGCCCAGGGCCTCCTGGATGAAGAGGGCCCCCGAGTACATGTCGACCTGGGGGGCGGAGCCGGGGGGCGGGGTTGGGGGGCGGAGTCCCGCTGGGGGGCCCCGCGCCCCATAGCGACCTGCCGGGCCCCACGGGGAGCCCCCCGAGGGCCTCTGGGCCCCATGGAGGAGCTCCGGACCCCCTGAGGAACATCTCAAGGACCTCCAGACCCCATGGGGAGCCCCGAGCCCCATAGCGACCTCCTGGACCCCATAGGGGACCTCCAGACCCCATAGAGGACCCCCAAGACCCATAGCGACCTGCCGGGCCCCACGGGGAGCCCCCCGAGGGCCTCTGGGCCCCATAGGGGACCTCCGGACCCCCTGAGGAACATCTCAAGGACCTCCAGACCCCATAGGGGACCCCCAAGCCCCATAGCGACCTCCTGGACCCCATAGGGGACCTCCAGACCCCATAGAGGACCCCCAAGCCCCATAGCAACCTCCCGGGCCCCACGGGGAGCCCCCCGAGGGCCTCCGGGCCCCATAGGGGACCTCCGGACCCCCTGAGGAACATCTCAAGGACCTCCAGACCCCATGGGGAGCCCCGAGCCCCATAGCGACCTCCCGGACCCCATAGGGGACCTCCAGACCCATAGAGGACCCCCAAGACCCATAGCGACCTGCCGGGCCCCACGGGGAGCCCCCCAAGGGCCTCTGGGCCCCATGGAGGAGCTCCGGACCCCCTGAGGAACATCTCAAGGACCTCCAGACCCCATGGGGAGCCCCGAGCCCCATAGCGAGCTCCTGGACCCCATAGGGGACCTCCAGACCCCATAGAGGACCCCCAAACCCCATAGCGACCTCCTGGACCCCATAGGGGACCTCCAGACCCCATAGAGGACCCCCAAGCCCCATAGCGACCTGCTGGGCCCCACGGGGAGCCCCCCGAGGGCCTCTGGGCCCCATAGGGGACCTCCAGACCCCCTGAGGAACATCTCAAGGACCTCCAGACCCCATGGGGACCCCCGAGCCCCATAGCGAGCTCCTGGACCCCATAGGGGACCTCCAGACCCCATAGAGGACCCCCAAGCCCCATAGCGACCTCCCGGGCCCCATAGGGGACCTCCAGACCCCATAGATCCCCCGTAGACCCCATAGAGGACCCCCATAGACCCCGTAGGTTCCCCATAGACCCCATAGGACCCCCTGTAGACCCCATACTTCCCCTGTAGACCCCATACATCCCCCGTAGACCCCATAGGACCCCCGTAGACCCTATAGGGACCCCGTAGACCCCATAGGTCCCCTGTAGACCCCATAGGACCCGCGTAGACCCCATAGGACCCCCTGTGGACCCCATACGTCCCCCGTAGACCCCATAGGACCCCCATAGTCCCTATAGGTCCCCCGTAGACCCCATAGGTCCCCCGTAGACCCCATAGGACCCTCGTAGACCCCATAGATCCCCCGTAGACCCCATAGGTCCCCCCATAGACCCCACAGGGACCCCATAGACCCCATAGGACCCTCATAGACCCCATAGAGACCCCGTAGACCCCATAGGACCCCCGTAGACCCCATAGATCCCCCGTAGACCCCATAGGACCCCCGTAGACCCTATAGGACCCCATAGACCCCATAGGACCCCCCGTAGACCCTATAGGACCCCATAGACCCCATAGATCCCCCATAGACCCCATAGGACCCCCCGTAGACCCCATACGTCCCCTGTAGACCCCATACGTCCCCCATAGACCCCATAGGACCCCCGTAGACCCCATAGGACCCCTGTAGACACTATAGGACCCCATAGACCCCATAGGTCCCCCATAGACCCCATAGGACCCCCGTAGACCCTATAGGACCCCGTAGACCCCATAGGACCCCCGTAGACCCCATAGGACCCCTGTAGACACTATAGGACCCCCTGTAGACCCCATAGGGACCCCGTAGACCCCATAGGACCCCCGTAGACCCCATACTTCCCCCGTAGACCCCATACGTCCCCCATAGACCCCATAGGACCCCCGTAGACCCTATAGGACCCCGTAGACCCCATAGGACCCCCGTAGACCCCATAGGACCCCTGTAGACACTATAGGACCCCCTGTAGACCCCATAGGGACCCCGTAGACCCCATAGGACCCCTGTAGACACTATAGGACCCCCTGTAGACCCCATAGGGACCCCGTAGACCCCATAGGACCCCTGTAGACACTATAGGACCCCATAGACCCCATAGGGACCCCGTAGACCCCATAGGACCCCCATAGACCCTATAGGACCCCATAGACCCCATAGGTCCCCCATAGACCCCATAGGACCCCCTGTAGACCCCATAGGACCCCCATGGACCCTATAGGACCCCGTAGACCCCATAGGTGCCCCCCCGGACCGAGATCTTGGTGGTGATGTAGAGCAGCAGCGAGAGCAGCGCGAGGTAGAGCTGGATGCGGCCACCCCCGAAGCGCTTCCGCAGGTACTCGGGCATCGTCATCACCTGCGGGCCCAGGCGTCCGGGTGTGTCTCCCCCCCCCCCGCTCCCCCCCAACCCCAGGGGGCCCAGGCGTCCGGGTGTCCCCCACCCCAGGGGGCCCAGGCGTCCGGGCGGGCTCCCCACCCCCCCCCCCACCCCGAAGCGCTTCCGCAGGTACTCGGGCATCGTCATCACCTGCGGGCCCAGGCGTCCGGGTGTGTCCCCCCCCCCCCGCCCCAACCCCAGGGGGCCCAGGCGTCCGGGTGTCCCCCACCCCAGGGGGCCCAGGCGTCCGGGCGGGCTCCCCCCCCCCCCCGCCCCGAAGCGCTTCCGCAGGTACTCGGGCATCGTCATCACCTGCGGGCCCAGGCGTCCGGGTGTGTCCCCCCCCCCCCCCGCCCCAACCCCAGGGGGCCCAGGCGTCCGGGTGTCCCCCACCCCAGGGGGCCCAGGCGTCCGGGTGTGCCCCCCCCCCCACTCCCCCCCAACCCCAGGGGGCCCAGGTGTCCGGGCGGGCTCCCCACCCCCAAAGGGGGCCCAGGCGTCCGGGTGTCCCCCCCCCCCCAACCCCAGGGGACCCAGGTGTCCCCACCCCAGGGGGCCCAGGTGTCCCCTCCCCAGGGGGCCCAGGTGTCCGGGCAGTCTCCCCACCCCCAAAGGGGGCCCAGGCGTCCGGGTGTCCCCCCCCCCACCCCCAGGGGACCCAGGTGTCCCCACCCCATGGGGCCCAGGCGTCCGGGTGCCCCCCACCCCATGGGTCACAGGTGTCCCCTCCCCAGGGGGCCCAGGCGTCCGGGTGCCCCCCCCCAACCCCAGTGGGCCCAGGTGTCCCCACCAAAGGGGGCCCAGGTGTCCGGGTGCCCCCCCCCACCCAGGGGGCCCAGGTGTCCCCTCCCCAGGGGGCCCAGGCATCCGGGCAGGCTCCCCACCCCCAAAGGGGGCCCAGGCGTCCGGGTGTCCCCCCCCCCACACCCAGGGTGCCCAGGTGTCCCCACCCCAGGGGGCCCAGGCGTCCGGGTGTCCCCCCCCCCCCACCCCCAGGGGACCCAGGTGTCCCCACCCCATGGGGCCCAGGCGTCCGGGTGCCCCCCACCCCATGGGTCCCAGGTGTCCCCTCCCCAGGGGGCCCAGGCGTCCGGGCCCCCCCCACCCCCCCCGGGGCAGGGGCCCAGGCGTCCGGCTCACCCCGGCGCTGCGGTAGATGGGGACGAAGACCCAGCCCAGGAGCAGGACGATGAACATGGCCTGGGGGCGGGGGGGGGGGGCACAGAGGTCAGGGGGGCGGGGCCAAGAGCGAGGGGCGGGGCTTGGGGGAGTGGGCGGGGCTACGTTTGGGGTCTCGGGGTGGGGGATTGAGAGTACGGGGGGGATTTGGGGGGGGATTTGGGGAGTATTTGGGGGTATTTGGGGGTATCAGGGGGGTATTTGGGGGTGTCGGTGGGGTATTGGGGGGGTCGTGGGGGTATTTGGGGAGTATTTGGGGGTATTTGGGGGTATCAGGGGGGTATTTGGGGGTGTCAGTGGGGTATTGGAGGGGTTGTGGGGGTATTTGGGGAGTATTTGGGGGTATTTGGGGGTATCAGGGGGGTATTTGGGGGTGTTGCCAGCATCAGGGGGTATTTGGGGGTGTCAGTGGGGTATTGGGGGGGTTGTGGGGGTATTTGGGGAGTATTTGGGGGTATTGTGGGTATAAGGGGGGTATTTGGGGGTATCAGGGGGGTATTTGGGGGTGTTGCTGCTATCAGGGGGTATTTGGGGGTGTCAGTGGGGTATTGGGGGGGTTGTGGGGGTATTTGGGGGTGTTCCTGGTATCAGGGGGTATTTGGGGGTGTCGGTGGGGTATTGGGGGGGTCGTGGGGGTATTTGGGGAGTATTTGGGGGTATTTGGGGAGTATTTGGTGGTATTGTGGGTATAAGGGGGGTATTTGGAGGTATTAGGGGGGTATTTGGGGGTATCAGGGGGGTATTTGGGGGTGTTGCTGGTATCAGGGGTATTTGGGGGTGTCAGTGGGGTATTGGGGGGGTCGTGGGGGTATTTGGGGAGCATTTGGGGATATCGTGGGTATCAGGGGGTATTTTGGGGTGTCAGGGGGAATTTCGGGGGGTTGTGGGGTATTTGGGGAGTATTTGGGGGTATTTGGGGAGTATTTGGGGAGTATTTGGGGAGTATCGGATGATTTTGGGGGTGTCAGGGGGTATTTTGGGGGGTTGTGGGGGTATTTTGGGAGCATTTGGGGGTACTGGGGGTATCAGGGTATTTCGGGGGTATTTGGAGGGTTTGTGGGGGTATTTTGGGAGAATTTGGGGGTATCAGGGGGTATTTGGGGGTATGAGGAGATATTCGGGCAGTTTGTGGGGGTATTTGGGGAGTGTTTGCGGAATATCACAAGTGTTTCGGGGTGTCACGGGGTATTTGGGGGGTTTGTGGGGGTATTTTGGGTGTATTGGGGGGGTTGTGGGGGTATTTGGGGAGAATTTGAGGGTATTCCGGGGTGTCAGGAGACATTTGGGGGTATTGGGGCAGTTTGTGGGGGTATTTGGGGAGTACTGGGGGGTATCAAGGGGGTATTTGGGGGTCTGGGGGGTATTTGGGGAGTATTTGGGGGTATTTGGGGGTATCAGGGGCTACTTGGGGGGTATTGTGGGGGTATTTGGGGAGTATTTGGGAATATCGGGGGTATTTGGGGAGTATTTGGGGGATATCAGGGGGTATTTGGGGGCGTTGGGGGTATTTTGGGGTATTTTGGGCTATCGGGGGATATTTTAGGCTATCGGGGTATCTGGGAGGTTGTTGGAGGGTATTTGGGGGTACTGGGGGGTATTTGGGGGGGGGTCGTGGGGGTATTTTGGGGTAGCGGGGATATTCAGGGGGTATTAGGGGGTATCAGGGGAATTTTGGGGGTATTCGGGGGAATTCGGGGGTATTTTGGGGGTATTTGGGGGTATTTGGGGGCATTCGGGGGTATTTGGGGGTATTGGGGGTATCAGGGGTATTTTGGGTGTATTTTGGGGGTATCTGGGGTATCTGGGGGGTATTTTGGGGGTATCGGGGGTATTTGGGGGTATCGGGGGGTATCAGGCGAATTTTGGGGGTATTCGGGGGAATTCGAGGGTATTTTGGGGGTATTGGGGGGCATTCGGGGGTATTTGGGGGTATTTTGGGGGTATTAGGGGGTATTAGGGGGTATTTGGGGGGTATTTTGGGTGTATTTTGGAGGTATCTGGGGTATCTGGGGGGTATTTGGCGGTATCGGGGATATTTGGGGGGTATTGGGGGTATCAGGGGTATTTTGGGGGTATTCGGGGGTGTTCGGGGGTATTTTGGGGGTATTTTGGGGTATTCGGGGGTATTTTGGGGGTATTTGGGGGTATTTTGGGGTATTCGGGGGTATTCGGGGGTATTTTGGGGGTATTTTGGGGGTATCTGGGGTACCTGGGGGGTATTTGGCGGTATCGGGGGTATTTTGGGGTATTTGGGGGTATTTTGGGGGTATTTTGGGGGTATTTGGGGGTGTTCGGGGGTATTTTGGGGGTATTTTGGGGGTATTTGGGGGTATTTGGGGACTCACGTTCCACTCGAAGCCGCCCACGGCGATGCCGCCGGCCGCCCCGGTCCCCGCCAGCCCCACAAAGTGCCCCGAGCCGATGTTGCTGGCGAAGAGCGATGCCCCCACCTGCCCCGGGGACCCGTGGGGACACGTGGGGACACCGAGGTCCCCCCAGGTCCCTCCATGTCCCCCATGTCCCCCCAGGTCCCCCCAGGTCCCTCCATGTCCCCCATGTCCCCCCAGGTCCCTCCATGTCCCTCCATGTCCCCCATGTCCCCCCAGGTCCCTCCATGTCCCCCATGTCCCCCCAGGTCCCCCCAGGTCCCTCCATGTCCCCCATGTCCCCCCAGGTCCCTCCATGTCCCTCCATGTCCCCCATGTCCCCCCAGGTCCCTCCATGTCCCCCATGTCCCTCATGTCCCTCCATGTCCCTCATGTCCCCCATGTCCCCCCAGGTCCCTCCATGTCCCCCATGTCCCTCCATGTCCCTCCATGTCCCTCCATGTCCCCCCATGTCCCTCATGTCCCCCATGTCCCTCCATGTCCCCCCATGTCCCATGTCCCTCATGTCCCTCCATGTCCCCCATGTCCCTCCATGTCCCTCCATGTCCCCCATGTCCCTCCATGTCCCCCCATGTCCCCCATGTCCCCCCATGTCCCTCCATGTCCCCCCATGTCCCCCATGTCCCTCCATGTCCCTCCATGTCCCCCATGTCCCTCATGTCCCTCATGTCCCCCATGTCCCCCATGTCCCCCATGTCCCTCATGTCCCCCATGTCCCCCATGTCCCTCCATGTCCCTCCATGTCCCTCATGTCCCTCATGTCCCCCATGTCCCTCCATGTCCCTCCATGTCCCTCCATGTCCCCTCATGTCCCCCATGTCCCTCCATGTCCCTCCATGTCCCCCATGTCCCCTCATGTCCCCCCATGTCCCTCCATGTCCCCCATGTCCCTCATGTCCCTCCATGTCCCTCCATGTCCCCCATGTCCCTCCATGTCCCTCCATGTCCCTCCATGTCCCCCATGTCCCCCCCATGTTCCTCCATGTCCCATGTCCCCCCATGTCCCTTCCCATGTCCCCCCATGTCCCTCCATGTCCCCCCATGTCCCTCCATGTCCTTTCCCCCATGTCCCCCATGTCCCTCCATGTCCCTCCATGTCCCTCCATGTCCCCCATGTCCCCCATGTCCCTCCATGTCCCACTCCATGTCCCCACTTCCCTCCATGTCCCCTGTCCATGTCCCTCTCCCATGCCCCTCCCTCCATGTCCCCCATGTCCCTCCCTTCCCCTCATGTCCCTCCATGTCCCATCGTCCCCCCTTGTCCCCCCATGTCCCTCCATGTCCCTCCATGTCCTCCATGTCCCCCATGTCCCCCATGTTCCTCCATGTCCCATGTCCCCCATGTCCCCCCATGTCCCCCCATGTCCCTCCATGTCCCTCCATGTCCCCCCATGTCCCCCATGTCCCTCCATGTCCCCCATGTCCCCCCATGTCCCCCCCATGTCCCTCCATGTCCCCCATGTCCCTCCATGTCCC